>NC_054712.1:35478765-35481265 GCF_016097555.1 Gigantopelta aegis
CAGCACAACAATAACAATAACACAAATACACACCCCACCCCCCCCCCACCCCCAACCAAAAAAATTAAAAAAAACAAAAACAACAACAACCCCAACATATAAAAACAAAAACAAAAACATCAAAACAAAACAAAACAAAACAAAACAAACAATTGTGCTCTTGCCGGACAAAAACATCAAAACAAAACAAAACAAAACAAACAAATGTGCTCTTGCCGGCTTGATAGACACATTTGTTATAACAAAAGCAAAAAAAGATATATTTTAAAATAAAAATCTTCATAAACTCTCAGTAGATTTTAATACAAAAAAAAAAAGAGAAAAAGATTAAAATAATAAAAACAAATTTAAAGTTGGCAGGTACACTGTTAATATTTTAATAGTTACACATATTTGCCCAAATAAATTGTTATCATTAAAATGATACAGAAAAAAAAGTAACTCCAATTGAATATGTATTGTAAGTTATAAATTTTTCTATTAATTTATCAGATTTCAGGATAGCGATACAGTCAATTCTTTGGCAACATTGGATGTGTCTTCACTGGATGAGGATGTTTCTGCATTGTATGGAGAAATGGAGATGGAAGCTCTTGCTGTTCACTTCAACATGCCTGAATAGAACCTTCTAATGGATAGGACAAATTTTCTTTCATTGATGTCATGCAACACATTTGATAAGACTCTCCCAGGGATTGAAAAATTGCTTTTGGGCCCTAATAAAAGTGGACTACGGGCAATGTATCCACTATTAGCCAAGTTGATGTCTGTAGCACTAACTCTGCCTTTAAGCAGTGCTGAGTGTGAAAGAGTGTTTTCTCAGTTAAAAATGATAAAAACAGACAGAAGGAGCAAACTAAATGTTCCAACTGTAAGCAAGTTACTTCAAATTAAACTTATTTGGAAATTCATTCATGTTGAAACATTGCTAAATAAGAGAACAGAGAAGTTCCTAAGTGTAAAAAAGAGAAGATGTTGCAATCTTTAATATAAACTGACCAGTTGTGTGTCCCTTTTGATGTTGCTAAGTTGTATATCAATACCTCATAATTTTGTTAATTTTTTGTGTATGTAACAACCCAAAGATGTTAACTATGAAACTGACCAATGTATGTGAAGCAGTGCATCCATACAACTGTTACATTATTTATCAACCCTATATTATTAATTAGCATTAAATCCATAATTTTCATATTTTGTTAGGTTTTTGGGTCGGGTTTTTTTTCTATTCGGTTATGGTATATAAATTACTGCCTTCATAAACAATTATTCCCGCAGAAAGTGCCCTAATAATAAGTGAGCACCCTGCCTTTCTCAAATCCTAGCTAGAACACTGTGTGTGTGTGTGTGTATGTGTGTGGTGATCCGGCAATGTTTGTATAATTAAGGTTTAACTAGCATCAACACACACAAACAGACGCACATAACCACATACACGCACACACATACACGCACACACACACGCACACACAACCGCACATACAACTTACACACCACAGAGACACACCGCACACCACACATACACACTACAAACATACACAAACATACACGCACACCACATAGAGAGAGAGAGAGAGAGAGAGAGAGAGAGAGAGAGAGAGAGAGAGAGAGAGAGAGAGAGAGAGAGGGGGGGAGAAAGGGAGGGAGAGGGAGAGAGTGGGAGGGAGGGAGGAAGAGAGAGAGTGGGAAGGGGAGAGAGAGAGAGAGAGGAGATAGATACACACACGCATAGAGAGAGTGGGGGAGGGGGGAGAGAGAGAGAGAGAGAGAGAGAGAGAGAGAGAGAGAGAGAGAGAGAGAGAGAGAGAGAGAGAGAGATTATAATTTAAATGTACCTGTAATTAGCAATACAGATGACAGAAAAAAAGAACAAACAACATACGTTTTAAAGACTGTATATTTGGCAATATGTAATCAGCGGCCACCTGTCTTAAGCGGTCGCTTTTTTTTCTACTCCCTTGAGTGACTGCTTAAGACAGGTTTGACTGTATACTAGTATATATATATTTGTTGTGGTGATGATATTGCGGTGACGATTTTGCGGAAACATTCTTGTGGTAACAATATTGCGGTAACGATATTTCGCTAACGATATTGTGGTAACGATCTTGTAGTAACGATATTGCGGTAATGATCTTATGGTAAAAATATAATTGTTAACAATCTTGTGGTGTAATGATATTGCGGTAATGATATTGCGGTAATGATCTTGAGGTAATAATCTTGAGGTAATGAAATTGCTGTAATGATGTTGCGATGTTGCGGTAATGATATTGCGGTACCGATATTGTGGTTATGGTATTGCGGTAAGCTCCTTGAAGGAACGACAAGTCATAACGGCAGCTGGTTGTTTTTTAACATTAAGCATGTATTCTCCATTTCAAAAAGTCTATCAATTTTTAAGGTGTACGTTATTTTTCCAGAGATGAAAAAACAGATCTCGAAGTATCGACAAGAAATTCGTTAAGGATGAAAAAAGAAAATCCAAACAAACAACTAA